>NC_056722.1:13641427-13658927 GCF_018831695.1 Puntigrus tetrazona | reverse complement strand
TTTCCGTTTAAATTACATACTAATTGCATTTTGCCTTCTTTTTCACAAACTGAAGTGCGAGTTTAAATTATTCTGTGGTAAACGGACAAATTCAACAGATCAGAAACCTTCAGATTGAATTTTCATAGTCATGATTGATATAGATCTACTGTTTGGATTATTTGTAACACATGAGCTACTGAGCAGTCGGAGCCAGTATCGTTTAAGCCAAGCTTACGTCGTGTTAAACTGTTGATAATTGTGCCTGTGTCTATGCCTGTGCTGTGTCATGTGTGTCAGTGTCTGTCCTGCCTAGACTAATTGGCTGATGGTGATCAGTGGAGGCGGAGCAGTTGATTTTTAAACCAATTATGCGGTGACCCAGACCCCACCCCCAACCCCGCCCATTACCCACCGACCCCTCTTTTCTCTGGCTGTCTCAGCCACTAACACTAACCTGCATGTGTAACTCTGCCTTACTGCCTGCTTATAACACCTCTAAACCCCTCTAGTATACTCTTGATTCCTCTCTTTTGATCATGGAGATGGGCTGAAGTATTCTCGATACGATTTCTGCTTTGACATTTCTAAAAATGATGATCAGCTAATTTAAACGACAAATGTGTTTAGTCTTTGATTTTGTCATTTTTAATCACCGTCATAGTTTCAATTATAATTCATTTGTAGGTGCTAAATGTGGATGTTGTCTGACAGCGTGAGAGTGAATATGATGTGAAATAATGATTTCTTCAGTTAGTATTAAGTATTTCTTTGTATGCATATTTGGAAGCAGAATTTGTCTCCTGATGTCTGCATGTGCGTGTGTGTGTGTGTGTTACGTGTGTTAGGTATGAGTCAGCAGTCGGACGGCGGGTTCGGTGGTGCCGCCACCCCTCAGAGCCCCCTCATGTCTCCAAGGATGGGCCACGCCCAGAGTCCCATGATGCAACAGGCGCAGGGCAACACCTCTTTCCAGTCCTCCCCTGACATGAATGGCTGGACACAGGGCAACATGAATGCCAACAGGTGCAGTTTCACTTCTCACGTCACACACAATAACACCAGGTTTTGGTTTAAACTTTCTGATTGGTAGTGTTGACAACATTGTAGTTGTCTGAATACATATTTCTCCTGTATGGAGAAATGTATACAGTTGTCAGCATTTGAAGTGGATTAAAACCTTTTATCAAAGTTGTCCTAAAACCTAAAACCAACATGTCTTATTCTTTTTTCAAACCAGATTTTTATATATATAGTGCTGAATTAATTGCATCCAAAATAAATGTTTTTGTTTGCATAGATGTATATCATTTGTATTTACGTATATAGAAATGCACACACGCATGCATATATTTGAGAAACATATGTTGTTAAGTATATTTCGTGTAAGAATATAAAATATAGAAATGTATATACATGTGAATATTTTCAAAATATATACTGTATGTGTGTGTATGTGTATATATACAAAATAAACAGTGCACAAATATTATGTAAACAAAAACTTGTATTTTGGATGGGTTGATTTAATAGTTTGACAGCTCTAAGTATATATGTGCGTGTGGATAGATATAGATATTTGAAAAGTTTATTTTCAAACCCAGATAACGCAGTTTTTAACAATTCTCAGAAATCAAATGGCAGTTGGGTTATTTTGACTTGCTTACAAAATAACTAAAAAAAACAGCAAACACAATAAAAAATGAACATAATTTTTGGTTTAGTCATTTTGCCCACCACCGTGTATAAACACACGACAGTTCACTCCAATCAATTCAGCGTTTGCATCACTCCGCTGCAGCATTTCTCACAGCAAGCGTCGTTGTGAAAGCCCAAATGCCAAAAAAAAAAAAGAAAAAAGGTTGTTTCACGCTGAGCGGGGTGAGTGGCTGATGAGTGGTGATTTCACACCGAGCACAAAGTGATTGATCGCCTTCTGCAAACTAGGTGGCACCTCATGTTAAGGTCCGCTGCTCAATATAAAGCATTCAATCAAGATAAATTAAAAACTTGATTCTAAACCTGAAACGCAAACTATCTCTAATGCTTACATCATAAAATATAAAGAGAGGTACAATTAGCATCAAGCTACATTTAAAAAAAAAAAAAAAAAAAAAAAAAAAAAAAAATGTTTATGTGTTAAAATGTTTATATTTTTACTGAAAAGCCACTTTAATCCTTCATTATGTTCTTCTATAAACTCCCGATTGAGATCTAAAGTGGATTTTTGTTTATATAAAAGGCAGAAATGCACTCTATGAATGCTTCTCATTTGTCATAAACATCCTTTATTGTTATAAAAATATAATGGGTTGAATAAAACACAGAAAATATCGTCGTAATCGTGTCTGCTTCAGGCACATTTCAGGAAGCTAAACTAAAAAACGGGCTTATACGTTTATCTGCTTTCCTCCCCAGTATGTTCACTCAGCAGTCGCCACCTCAGTTCAGCCAGCAGGCCAATAACAACATGTACAATGGTAACGGCATGAACCTCAACGTGTCCATGGCCACAAACTCAAGCAACATGGGCCAAATGGGCAACCAGATGAGCATGAGCTCAATGAACTCTGGACCTGGGGGTGGCATGGCCAACATGGGCCCCGAACAGGTTAGACACACACACACACACACACACATGTCAGCTTCTGAGTCACGTGACACCTTTGTCTATGAAAAGTGTGAATGTTTATTGCCTTTTGGGAAGCCGTTCTAGCGCCGCCAGATGGTTTAAAAGCTCGAGCTACTTTGAAACTGCTTCACAGCGTTTGACAGACTCTCAAACTTTTGATTGCTAATGAAGCTCTTTTAAACTCCTCAATGTTCCACCCAGGAGTTTAGTAAAAAGCGATGCCCCGTAGATTTATTGGATGCATTTATTTACTCAAACCATTAGATGCAGAATGTCTAATGGTCAGACTTTAAGTGTCTGAGGTCACCAAATAGCGCAGTCAAGCTCGTTAATAATTTACTTTAATTATCCTGGGTAATTTTGCAGATGAGAGGGATGATGCAGAACTAGGCATAATAGGAGAGTGATGTGATTAGTTGCTGGCAATTAGTGCCCGTTTGAGGTGGATAAAGAGATCATGTATGCAGACATGAGAGTTTGAGTGCTAAATATCAGACATGACGTCTATAAGTCAGCTTAGGGTTTGACCAAACATACCCGCACGCACATTCCTGAACTCCCTGAACTTCATCTTAAATTAATATATCCATATTCTATATTGTGGTTTCATCATATAAATAATGCCAAGTGCATTTTTTTTTTCAAATGGTTAATCAATAAATAAAAGTTTTTGTTTACGTAATATGTGTGTGTGTATAACGCATGTATGTATTTAAGGAAAAATGTACATGAAATATTTTTAGATTTCATATAAAATATAAGTATAATATAAATGTATATGCATGTAGTATTTATATTTATATATGTAAAGTAATATTTCCAAAATAAATGCTGTATATATCCATAATAAATATACACAATACATACACATATATATGCATATGTGTGTGTATGTATGTGTGTATATATGTGTATATATGTATATATATGTGTGTGTATATATATATATATATATATATATATATATATATATATATATATATATATATATATATATATATATATATATATATATATATATATATATATATATATATATATATATATGTATATGTATATGTGTGTGTGTGTGTATATATAAAACAAAAACGTATTTTTGGATGCGATTCATCGCCATTAATCGTTTGACAGAACTAATGTAAATACATTTGTATATTATGAGTATGTTTATCATTCAGAGGTTCGGGTCAAATTTTCCATTTAGATTTTTATTACATTTTTGATTTTATTTAAATTCCAAAATATTTCAATAAATGCTATCCTTTTAAGTTTTCTAAATGATTTCTAAAGAATCACGTGACGCTGAAGAATGGAGTAATAATAATAATCTTGATACAGATATTTAACAACATTTTAACAATAATTTAACAAACAATATTTAATATATATATATATATTGAAATAGACAACAGTTATTTTAAATTGTAATAGTGTTTCAAAATATTACCTTTTTACTATATTTTCGAACAAATAAACACAGGCTTCTTAGACTTGATCTTTTTTTCTTTAAAACTAGTTCTTAAGTGATACACTCTCTCCAGTCACACAGTAAAGATTTGTATGCTTTACACAGTCCGCTGCAGCTTTTAAGCTTCATTAAATAGTATGAATATTTAACCAACCTGCATCAGTTTGATCATGAGCACTTCGTGTTTTTATAAGTCCACAAGCCGTCGAAATCTCAGTCTGCTGATTTATTCCCAAGGTGTGTGTGTAGTCACTGCTCTTTTAATAATTTAGCGTTTTTGCCATTAGTGGAGGTTTAATGAATTATTACTCTCTGTTTCTTAGCTGTAATTATCTCTTCATGATAACACAAAGTTTGGCATTACGACACGTTTCAGTGAGGGGTACATGAAGACGGGGTTTCACGAGCTTTTAAAAAGTACTTCACCTGTCGTGATTTAGGAAGTTATTTCTTTTGCTCATGGTCCACAGAATAGACAAATAATGTAAAATAAAAAAATACTACCAGCTTCGTAGAAAATAACTTATATTCCATACATATTTTGTTGTTTGTGTGTATGTTTTTTAAAATGTTTTTTTATAAAAAAAGAAATGAATGCGTAAAATATGTAATACAGACGAACCTCTTTGACAGTGGCAACAAAGACATATTTAGAAAAACAGATAGTTTACAAAGCAAACCCAAAAATACCACTAAATAGTCCAGAAAACATTACAACAGTAGTATATTCATGACATGATGCATGCTGGGCATTGTAGTCTACCGCTATCAGGGCAAGTATCACTATCACCTATACAACTTAAAGGGATAGTTTGCCTAAAAATGTCCTTTTTTTTAAAACACAAATAAAGATATTTTAATAAAACCTGAAAGTTTCATTAAAGCTTCAGGTTAGAAGATCCAAAAAACATATAAAGTCATTATAAATCTAATCTGTGTCATCACTTTATATGAACTTGATTTATATAAGTTTAGTTATTTAAAATGTAGTTACATGTTTATAATAATGAACACATACACGTTATTTTTGGGGGTGAACTATAACTTAATTATTTTTAAGTAATGTACTGCCTCATGAATCAATTCTGTGAAAAATATGCGTTTATGGCTTTGAACTGATGGTATGGTTTCGAGCCAAAGGCCTGATTTCTTTTTCTCTCTCCCACAGCAGAAGTATTGTTGACCCGGGGGGCAGACGACATCCCAATGCAGTAAAGCGAGTTTAATGAAGATGTTTCATGAGTGATTTTCAGCCGCAGCGTGATCACGGAGAGTTTGGAGTGATGCTGTGCTATTTAAGCTGCTATCGGGGCTGTACGGGTCTTTAGAGAGCCTGTCTACTGCCCCCTACTGGACATCTCTAGAGGATGCATCAGGGGTACTGGAGCTCAGAGGGGATGGACACTCTCCCTCACTCTCTCTCTCTCTCCTTCTCTTTCTCTCTCTCTCTCTCTCTCACACACACACTGACACTTTGATCTTCTGGACCTAGAAACCCCCCCCCTCCTTCAGTCGAGCACGGCCTTCTGTCTCGTACTTACACTGCAAGCCCTTTCCGTCAGTCTGCTCCGTTGCATTCACCGTAGTGTGACTTAGGTCTCCCCTGAAAAGACTCCATGACAGTGGCATCGGAATCCTTGTCTCCCATGAATGTATTCCTCCCTCTCTTTTCACCCCGTCTTTCTTCCTCTGGACTTCAGGCTCTTCTCGAGAAGACGTTCTTTTTGCCCAGCCATCTTTCTTTCTGACTCCTTTCCGATCTGATGTTCCAAAACAGGCAAGAAGACTGCATTTGAAACCCACGCTCAAAATTCAGCCATTTTGCCTTTTTTTTTTTTTTTTTTTTTTTTTTTTTTTTTTTGTTTGTTTTGTTTTGTTTCAGAGTGCAAATAAAGATAGAATGATGTTGAAACGGCATCTACATATAGATTATGAGAATTCAGATGATGGTTTGTAAAACTAGACTTAATTTAGTCAAGAGGTTTATTGTGTATTAAATTAAGTTTTATTCTAATGTATAGTTTCTTTTTTTTAAATAACATTGTAGATTTCTTTACAAAGCATCGGTTAGAAAGAGAAAAATCACTGGGAGTGCATACGAATTGCCTCAGAATAAGAAAAACGTTCAGCATACCTATGGATTTTGTTTTTCTTGGTCCAGTAGTTTCACAGAGAACGTGATTTTTGTGGTTAGTAAAATGAAATGCTGGTAGATTGTAAATACCAATAACGGGGAGGGGGGAATCTGTTTCGTATTATATTTATTTTTTGATTTTGTTTTTCGATGTATTCGCCCTTCCTCCCCTCAAAGTCCGGTCTTAACTGTTTCTGGAACTGATTTTCTCACGACGAGCGCGTGCTCGTTTGGCGGGAAGACGAGGACGCGCCGATTCCTATGGTACTAAGGAAGGGGAGCTGGGGGCGAGGTGGTCCTTCTTTCCTGGGTGGGGGTCTGGGAGGGTGCTGTGTGTACAGTGTACAGATACTCGCTTGCTTCTAAGCCTTTAGCCGGGAGCCCCACCGGAGGAACCCAACACAGCCATAAACTCAACACTGAAGCGCGCTTTCTTTGTTGTGTGGAGTGACGTGCTTCATGCCAGATGCTATAGGTACAAGCAGAATCCGGTGTGTGTAAGAAAAGACAACAAGCAATAAATATTACTTGAGATTTTCTTTTCTTTTCGTTTTGTAATTTTGTACAGGACTTTTCAGGAGACGCGTTCGCTTCCCCGGTTCAAACTCAGTATTAAAGACAGATTTTTTTTATTGTGGTTTCTATGACAACGAGATGTCCAAAACTACTTGTTCCTCAGTGAAAAGCAGGTTTAAGTTCTGGTGTAGCCAATAAATGAAGAAATGGGGGAAAAAAGCAGCATTTATGTTTTGCGCGTGGCTATTCGTACATTCACACTTAATGTTCGCCGTCTCGAAGATCCGGATCGACGAGTCGGAGTCGGATTCGGATCGCTACAGGGCGCGTGAACTCTTAACGCTGTAATGTACGCGATACGGTTCGTGTTTTTTTTTAGCCTATTCGAGGACGAAGCCAAATTTCCTTGCCTTTGAATTGATCGACAGACTTACACATACCACTTTCGTTTTGTTTTCGTCTCACGTCTGCGCACAGTCTGTATCGGGGTTAGATCGTCGGCCTTTAGCTTTCGCTGAAAATACCGCCATGTCATCCGTGTTTAAGCCGGTGTGTTAAAAAAACGAAAAAAAAAAAAGTAAGCTTCTACATGTTTTTATTGAGTATATACTGTATGTACCAGCAGCAACTGAGGTTTGCGACGACCAGCTCTGTCATTATGCGCCGAAGGTGTCGTGGTTGTGTACGAATATACCTGGTGTTTTCGGTATAGCTTTTAGCTTTTCCTTTCGGACACTGTAAATACGAATTCACATTGTTCGGGTGAAACCTCTCTCTGCCCACCACTCAAAACTTTCCGCATCCCAGCCCGCGTTCTCGCGCGGGGTTTTAATAAAAATAAAAATAAAAACTGATTTAATAATCGATTTTCAGCGCTGGCGTTTGTCGACCAAACCGAGCACTCGTTTACTCCGAGCTTTTTTTTTTTTTCCCGATCACAATTTTTTTTTTTGACGAATGTCGGACGCCTTGGAGCGAGGGGCTGACATCCGGACGCATCCGTATCACGTTGGAGAATAGCCAGTTCTGAGGTCGCGCGCACGCGCCGCTTACACCCTCTGCGAAGCCCAAAGATTGTCGAGATTTTGAAACAAATATAAGCCATGATGTGAAGGTGGTGCAGAGTTTTCTAGTCTTTTTATCAGCGCTAGTGCAAAAGGAGCCATTTGTCCTAATAAAAAAAAAATAAAAAATAAAGAAATAAATCAATGGAATTGTAACGGCTATTGAATTTCCTAAAAATTGTCTTTACCTTACCTTTTGGGTTTTTTTCTGAGACTTTAAATGTCTTTTTGTATAGTCTGCCAATTTCTTAGAGCTAAATGCAACAACCTTGAAATGCTAAAACTTAGCATATTGCCTTAGATCTGTTTTACTGTCTTGTATATTACAAAAAGTTGTCTGTATTATATTTGTATAGTGATGACAGGATCGACCCAGTTCATTACTGCTCATCTATTGCTGGATACCTTACCTGTCTCTTTCTCTCTCTATTCCCTCACACACCTGCACTCTCTCTCTCTCTCTCTCTCTCTCCTCGGTCTCGATATTGCTCATTTTCCATGTTTTGTTTGTGATCAGTTGTGGGTTTTATTATTTGTACAGTCTTGATTTTACCCTCTGAGTTATGTGTGAGAATGAAGACGATGCAATGGGAAATCGAAGCAATATGTAATTTATAAGGACTTTTTGGAGAAAGCTTACAGTGTTGCGCTCCTGAGATGTATTTTTATTTTATTTTCTCCCCACCCCCGCCCAGTTGTGGTCACATAAACATCTCTGTTCATCCGCATCGATGTGTGTAATCTTAGTGTGAGCCTTTTATGCAAAGTTAGATATACCGAGAGAAATTTAAATACAGTTATGCAAGTTGTCGACTAATATGGCTTTGCTGATGCTATTTGATGTTGAATCAAATTGAATTGTAAATAAAGAATTCTGTTATTGCAACATTTATAATCATCTCACGCCTCGTGTTTTCGCGAATACGCGTGTAAGCAGTACGCCGAATAAAAACGAAAACTCGTGTTATGGATTATTATTATTATTATGGATTATGGTTGTGTCGTAGATGCGTATGCACGTCAATATCACGGGTTTTCGTTTTTATTTGACTAAAATTATATACGGATCTTTGTAAAAGGTTTTGGATGTTTTAAAAAGGTGGAAAACCTTTATAATAAATGAACCCGCAAAACCAATGCAACAAAACTTGTTTTGTAAAATTGCAAAAATAAATGTTGTTTAATAGAGTGCGAGAAAACACATTCTCGCACATTTTTTTTATTTTTATACATAGGCAATATGTCTATTTTATCGAATTTGGCTCTGCGTATTTTTTGGTTTTAAGTGGTTTGGTTTTTGTTACACGGAAAAAAAGTCATCAAAAGTTGCCTTAAACACAAAATTAAAATTAATGTATGGATAAAATGCATTAGTAATAATGATGATAACAAAATATATTTTGTTGCTGTTGTTTGTGGTAAAGTAACTTATTGCTAACTAATTGAGAACAATTAGAGCGCATTTGCTCGTCCTGACCTTAATAAGTCAGTGAGGGAAATGTTTTGTTGACCCTAGAACAACATTTTAATCCAAAACTTTAGTCTTGACCATCTATAATCCATAAAAGCACAGGAATTGCTGACTGTGAGCCTAAACTTCATTAAAACCGTAAACTGGTTCTTCACTCAAGTTCTGCCAGTGTCTTCGGGTCAAAACGTGTAATATAGGTTTTAAATCCTGTACCTTCCTTATATTTGAATTCGAATTAAGCCGTATATTTCGAAATAAAGCACATCTGGCTTTGGTAAGTGCCGTGGTGCTTCAGATGCTTCAGCTCACTTAATTCTCGTTATTAAACGAATGCAGCCGACGACTTTCGTTTTCACGAAGAGCCCCTGAACCGAACCCGTGCCGTTCACGCCGTCTCCCGGTTAGGAGCAGTTAACACATTAGAGACTGTGCTGCATATGAAAGAGAGCTGCTATACGACGCGTTAAAGCGCAATTCCCAGAGGATGAACCCGGGACTGACCAATGACGGCGCAGACCAGGGGAAAGGCATCCCCTCTCTAGTAGCTGTCCTACACTCGACCATATGTCCTCAGACCCGTCTCAAGCTTCACAGACGCAGGACCTCAGTCCATCGCTCCCGAGTCAGAGGTTCTCCAAACACAAGAAGTGGATCTCTGGACCGGCGCAAGCGGTGAGGCCAATTGTAAACCATTTCACTTAATGTTTTTGTAGCTTTGGCGACAGCAATTTATTTGTGTTTTATATTGCATTGCCGTTATGGATTTCAGCCCGCTCTTCGCGCGCAATAACCAGCTGGGGTCAGGATTATACGGAGCGTGACACCTTTAATGCTTTTTAAAAGAGTTTAGAAAGGCTTCATTAATGTTGACCTCTCTTGCTGACCCTCTGTTCTTAAACTGTAGTGTCACGACCCTCATTAGTCTCTGTTAGCGATCTGTTTGGATAATGGAGAATTGGAAAAAGTACTGCAATGCTGGAAACCTATTTCTTTTTTTTAGGTCATTTTTATAAGCAAAAGTCTGCGCATTCAGAAAGCCGCAATTCTGGTTTGTTTGTGCTGCAAAACTTTACCGGCTCAATAGAGATTCACCAAATAGAGATAAATATGAGATGAACATTGGTGCAAGATTGCAATAACCAGATCGAAATGGTCTTCGCTGAACGTTTGCCAAGAACCACTGAAGAAACTTTGCTTTTAAGATCGGAACTATGTCTCGTTGAGTTTTGAATTGAGGCAGAATAGGCCAATACACATTACAAGAAAAAATAGTTCAGTTGTTCTCTAAAAAAAAGTCAAATCAAAGTTTGCAGGGAGTTTGATGGAGAAAATCTAAAATCGAGAATTGCTTTTTTACAAAAAAAAAAAAAAAAAAAATGAAGTGTATTTTGTAATGCTGAAAATATTTTACAGCCTACAGAACAGAAAAGAAGTTCTCCTGGGATCAGCCGTGGAGATGTCGGTGTCTCTCTCCAGTCACCCCGCAGTGAGGGACAGGGGTCTGGCCGTCTACCCGTCTTTGCCCGGCGCGCACGGCATCTTCCATCCGCTCAAGTCTCTGGGCCGCATGGTGACCGACGCGCAGACCATCGTGCCCTTTAACTTCGCCGGCGCTCCGTCTTTTTTCAGCCACAACAGCCACCAGACCGCGGTGTTCCACGAGCAGATCCTCAACGTGTCCAGCCTGCCGTATTTCCAGCACGCGCCGCCGTCACAGAGCGCGTACCCCAGACAAGACGAGCAGAGCGGCGGCTCTCAGTCCGAGTTCAGCAGCCCGTCCAGCGGGAAGGCTTCTTCGGCTTCTTCGTCTCCGGTTAAAGTCGGTTTCAGTTGCCTGCAGGCCGCGGATCCATCCCCGGAACGCACGCGTACCTACAGTTTTACGGAGGAAGACCTCTTCACTGTCCTGTACGGATATTCCAAAAAACAAGGGCAAAATGTTGGACATGCCATCTCTGGATTATCATTTCCTCCCAGTACAGGTATATCATAATCATTTTAGTGCGACAGCGAAATTTATTGTGCGGAACAAACAAGTGAAAAACATCTTAATAATTGTAACGTATCGTACGTAGAATGTTTATTCGTTATACGTATATGCCACATTCTTCTTTTAATGTTTAATTTCCAAAATTAACTCCCATTTCTTCAATCAATTAGCCGATCGTCATCATCTCCCTGTCGATACGGAAGGATTTGAACTTCCAGAAGGTAAACGAACCTTTCTTTTTCTCTTTCCTTCTTTCCTTCCTGAGAATTTCCAGCACGACCCACGCAGCCGGCGGTTTTATGGAGTGTGTCTTGCATTTTTCAGGTCTATCGATTCTCCAGACTAATTGTGGAAGCCTTTCCCATTATGGAATATTTGCTGATAAAAGCGCAATTCCAAAAGGCGCCAGGTTTGGACCGTTTCAGGGCAAACTTGTAAACACGAGTGAGATCAAAACCTATGATGACAACACTCTCATGTGGGAGGTAAATAACAAATGTTAATCGAATACAGTTATCGTTTCGATGCAGATTTTGTATAAAAAGTCTGCTGGATCGTCCAGCGACACGACGCATGCAGCTGTTTACGGATGCAAAATAGCTGTATTAAATTCCCAAACTCTTTTTTTTCTCTCTACCTGTGCTAAGATCTTTGAGAACGGCCGCTTGAGTCACTTTGTGGATGGGAGAGGCGCTCCAGGGAACTGGATGTCCTTGGTGAAGTGCGCGCGCTTCCCCGAGGAGCAGAACCTGATTGCTGTCCAGTGTGAAGGCCAGATATACTACGAGGCCTGCAAAGAGATCCGAGCCGGCCAGGAGCTCCTGGTCTGGTACGGAGACTGCTATGTGCAATTTCTGGGTATCCCTCTCACCCTCAAAGATTTTATTGATGACACCGAACAGCTCCCGAGTGAAGGTATGCGCGTAACCTAATTCTTTATAGCTCGACACGGTTCGCTATCTAAGATGATAGCTTCTCAGATTTCCCCCCGTTTCTTCGTTTCAGATTCTGGAGAGGGTTTCAAGTGTGATCGCTGCGGTAAAGTGTTCGCTTACAAGTACTACAGAGACAAACACTTGAAATACACGCGCTGCGTGGATCAGGGAGACAGGAAGTTCCCCTGCCACCTCTGCAACAGGTCTTTCGAGAAAAGAGACCGGCTCCGAATCCACATTCTCCATGTGCATGAAAAACACAGGCCACATAAGGTAAAATATACGTCTTGATTCACTGAAGACTTTAAGGAAATAACAGCCGTGGTGCTGAAAGAACAGCTCCCTTCTAGAAAAGCTGCACTAAACCTATTCCTAGCAAACAAACACCGCAGTCATACTGACATTCTCACACTCAAACCATTTAGCAGCGCATATATATATATATATATATATATATATATATATATATATATATATATATATATATATGCACATATATGGTCTTTCTTTGCGCGTGCTTTTTCTATTCTGGAACGCTGACTTAACTTTTTTTTATTTAAGATCACACGGAATACGATTTTATAATTTATAGGATTATAGCATAATTATTTTTAATTTAAAAAAATATTTTTAAGGGGGGAGGGGGTGAAATGACAGGAACCGACTAATACGATGGGAATGCATTTTTTTTGTAAAACGTGCATTTAAATCTAAATTGTAGCTTTCATTTTCTTTATTCGATCAAATTTAATAGTTCGTTAATAACGCATTGCTACAACAGCCAGGATAGTTCGAAAACAAACACACAATTTAACTGCATTTTAATTTTAACACAGCCATAGCATTATTGCTAGTCTTTTTACGCAGGACACAAAAGCACCCTTTTCGAGGAATGACCCGGATGCGTTAATCTGCTGCCATTTCAGTGCATTTTACCGAGTCTTGAGTGTAATTCGTGTCCCGTTTTTTCCCATCCCAGTGCTCCGTGTGCGGCAAAAGTTTCTCGCAGTCCTCCAGCCTGAACAAACACATGCGCGTGCACTCGGGAGAGCGGCCTTACAAATGTGTTTACTGTAACAAGGTGAGTAAAGCTGGATGCCTTCGAGTAAAATAGCGCTTTTGAGGATCCGGGCGATTTCACGGTGCGCCTGAGCGCTTATTAGCCCTTATTAGAAGACACTTACATGCTAATTAACGGCAGATGCACCTCCACTGCTTTGTGCGCGAGGATTATGCTTTAATTTATGACGCTCGAGGAGACAAAAGTTTGTCTGCGGCTTTGTCGCAACTCGTTTCCTTCTCATTCTTAAAGGTTTTACTTGCGCGTGCCTTTCAGCGGTCGCGCCGCTCTTTCCGCGCTGTTTGCGGACTGCCAGAGAGTTTATTCCAGCAGAATAAACGCTTACCAATGGCTATAAATATGCAAAAAAAAATGTTTATAAGATGGTTAGGCTGTGGAGGGAATTTAAAGAATGTATCATTGTTACCCGCTAATGAAATAGAGTAGCAAACGATTTAAGTCAACGGTATGTTCCTATTCCTGTATGTGCGTGTAGAACATTACCGTTGTTGTTGTTTGTTTGGTGGTCACAGGCGTTCACGGCCTCCAGCATCCTCCGCACTCACATCCGCCAGCACTCCGGCGAGCGGCCGTTCAAGTGCAAGCACTGCGGGAAAGCGTTCGCCTCTCACGCGGCCCACGACAGCCACGTCCGGCGCACGCACTCCAAAGACAAGCCCTTCTCCTGCGACGTGTGTGGAACCACTTTCCAAGAAGCACAAGAGCTGAAGTTTCACATGAAGACGCATAAAAGTACGGAGACGTGTTAATGAGTTCATTCAGTAGCTAGGAAATTTGGGAAGGACCGAAAACGCAGATTAGGGGGTCTATTTTAATGCCTATACGTATTTTTCTGGATTCGTATGATCCATAACAGACCAGGCTATATAGCCTGTATTATTTTCTAACAAATCCCGACTCTCTCCCCTCAGAACGACCGCTTTCGGACAGCTCCGTTGCTCTTCCTGGAGACGAGAACTCGCTCTTCCCCGCCAAAGATTCTTTACATGCACAGAAAAAGCTGGGAGACAGCTTCTCTTTTCCCGGGATGACCAGCATCACCTCCGAGTACAGGCCCTGGAACTAACGCTTCGACGCCCTTTCTGTTTGTTATTTCCCTGCAAAGACGACACGCGTCGATGTTGTTTGGTATCGTGTGTTTTATTTAATGGTCACCTGTCCGCTAAGAAAATATTTTCGCTTTAATCTTTATTATTTTAAATGTTGCTGCTATTTATTAAAACGTATTTGTCTAGAGAAATGTGCGTTTTTGTAGGCCTACTTTTTAAAGTTAGCTCAAAGCAAATATGCGGTGCTGTAACGATGAGCTGCACAACCAAAGCCAGTTAATAAAACCAAAGACCAAATTATTATTATTATTATTATTATTATTATTATTATTATTATTCTGTAATGTCGTTCTTTTGTACAGTCTTTATCATGGGTTGTAACTGCTGTTCAGCCTGTCAGTGTGTGTCGGATCGTCTGCAAACTTGAAAATTAAAATTGATATGAAAAAGCAATGCGTTATTATGTCAGTGTTTTGGTTTCCCTGCAACTTTCTGGAACCCATGAGGGTTTGTGTCTGATTTTAAAACAGCCGGCGCATCATTTTTGTAGCTTTAAAAACCTATTTTTAATTAAAATACAATGAAATGTCCGGCTTAAAATGTTCAGGTTTGAATATTTCTCAAACTTTAATTTGAATGCTACGCGAAAACTAAATGCAACACATTTGCACATTTTACAAAAGATGAGTTGTAGGTGCATCGGTTCACAGGTTTCTCTCCTTTACAGTACTGGGAAAAAAACATTGAAACCATTCATTTGATTAGGATGAAAGGAATGTGAATGTGACGCCTTGAAAATTAATGGATAGATAGATGGTTACACAGTTCCCCTTTAGACTGAGTTTACAGTGTTTTGCTAAATGATGGTCAGCGACAGAAGAGGAGGAGTGAGAACATCCCCCAACAGCAAATTAATGACAATGGACTACTGCAATGAGGTGGTCCAGTGTGGAGAGAATGGAAACAAAGGCGGGCTCGCTGACATCTGCTGCCCCCTGATTGTGTCTTCGTGCTACCAACTGTCTGCGATGGAGAAGGAAAGCGAGAAAAAGGCTTTCCGACAGATTACTCCTTCCGCACTCTCCAGGAGTGTTCACCTTCTCAAAACGCACGGTAGCGACGAGGGGTCAAAGGGCACGGCTAAAAGTTGCGATCATGTAAAGCCGAATCCTTTCCGCTAAAGAGGCCGAAAGCTTGTCATAAGTGGACGTGAGCTTGCTACGTTCTCTTCATTCGTCCGGTCGCTCGCCGTAAAACATTCAGCGTCGGAGATCAAGCAGACGTGGCTTTCTTAACGTCGCTCTTAGAAATCATTTTAAGACGTGGAGCTCATATCCATAGTCTTTGTTGTGAAGGATTCCCCCGGCTGGGTTTCTTATTTGACTGGATTACCTGCAGAGCTTCAATGGTCCCCCGCCATCAGATTCACCCGGTGCTGGCGCAGGGAGCCGCCACGGATTCCCATTATTAATTTCACCCTCACCGGTTACGTACAAACCGGCCGGGTCATAGGTCAAGCTTCAGAAGACAATTCAATTACCCTCTCATACTTCAGGGAGAGATGCAGGCTTTGCCATTTTGTCTGCACGTGTACATCGTGGGCTCTTGGTGAGTTAACAGAGCTTGGAGGTATAATAAAATCTCAAAGAAACCCTCGGGGTCAGCGATAAAAAGCACGGTCCTCTCAGAGCCTTGCGAAAAAGAAGTCTGCTTAATTGTACTGAATGTGCACTATGTTGCGGATTATGTAATATTAGTAATATTACATGAATATACCCTTTCATGACTCTTAATAATTTTAAATCATTTGGTTTCAATAATGCTTCAAATAAGTCAGTGTTAATTGACATACTGTAGTAATTTTAGCAATTTTCTATGTTAGATTTTATTTTATAGTATTTTATATATAATAGTTTTTAGTTTTATTTTATTTTATTGATTTTTTACAAAATTGATTTTTGGCATCTTTATTACAAATAAATAGTTTATTAGCAAAAAAAAAAAAAAAAAAAAAAAGTTTATTTTGCATTTTTAAAAATATTTTTTAATTATGTTATGTTTATTGTGTTAGTCTTAGTTAGCTGTATTTGTTTAGTTATTTTTACTTAAAATAATCCAATGTCAATTTGTTTGAGATTAATTGGAATGCATAATGAAAAAACATTTTGTAAATTGACGTAAATTTTCTTATGTTTTAATGCAGCAAGTTAAATTAAATGAAAATGAGATGTTGGTTTAGCAACTATCTGAAATAATTTAATAGTTTTAACTTTATTTGCCTTATTTTTCCAAAAGAGGGGGCGTGGCCATTTGCACATTTTATGGCTGTCTCTTCTGTGTTTTTTTAGCTATTTTTAGCTTCTTTTCGTTGCAAACTGGCTGTCTTACTGTATTGTTTTATTGTATTATCTTAAGTAGAACGCACTGGTTTGTCTGCAAACAGTTTAACCGTTTACTGCACTTTGTTGTTCTTCTCCTTTTCTTCCCTACAGCAACTAATGACCCTGAATATATATATATATATATATATATATATATATATATATATATATATATATATATATATATATATACATATACACTCCTGCGTTAAAGAACTAGATGGATGCACACTTTAAACAAATTTCACATTTAAAAATAAACTATAGAAGTAATTATGTTAAATGCAGTTAGCAGTTTTATAAAGTAATATTTGATATAACTCAGTTAATAGCGTAGCTAAAAACATTACATTCAGTTCACACTTAAGTATATCTATATTAGTCCATAAGTAGTTGTCTTTTTTAAGTATTATAGTTCTTTACACTATGGGAATGTTGAATTCCACTGTGATGTGGTTCATAATTCAGAGCATATAATGCGCTGGGAAAAATGCCCATCTTGACGCACCCTCTAAAAGCCTGATAGACTCGACAATGATGCTTTGTGGGAAACTGATTTAGAGTCTGCGTTCGCTCACTGTTTCTCTCCTTTCACTCCCCAGCTTTTTTATACGCTCATTTATAAGCATTGATTTCACACTTAACCTCTGGTGCTTTAAAATGCCTCCCCGTCCGCTGCGGACATCCATAATTTATTTTGATTTCTTTATTAATATGAGATTAACGATACCCCGGTGGCGTTTGAACGATACGGCTGCACCGAGGTCAACCTCTCATGATGGCTGCGTTGTAATTCGTTT
>NC_056722.1:13613927-13636427 GCF_018831695.1 Puntigrus tetrazona | reverse complement strand
TGCAAGGGTCGTTTTGTGTGTGTGTATGAATGTATTTCCTTAATATTTATAATAATATTGCATTAATATATCCATATAATATAATTTTGGACTAAATAATATGCATTATATACTCTCCTTATTGTTTTAATACTACTACTGTACTACTAATAACAACAACAATACAAACTAAATACGAATAAGAATAATGTTTCATCTTTTTTTTTATTTCTGGGTTTAAGGGAAAAAGCATGAATTTTAGTGTAATATTGGATTACACTAAATTTATTTACTTTAAAATGTAATTTTTATATATATATATATATATATATATATATATATATATATATATATATATATATATATATATATATATATATATATATATATAATGGAGTCCAAAAATAAAGGACTTTTTATTGTTATTCTTTTTAATAAATCCAGAAATAAGCAGAATGTTTGAATATATATATATAAATTCCTATTCCTATTACTCCTTATTGTTTCAATAATACCACTTATAATAAAAGCAGCAGCAGCACCAACAAAAATACAGACTAAATAAAAATAATAATAATTTGTAATTATTTTTTTATTTTTATCTCTGGGATTTTAATTTTGGATTCAATTCAATTAATTTAATTTCGTGTAATTTTTGTAAATGTAATTTTTGCTATTGCCATATATAAATAATACTTTATATATAATGCTATAATACAAATTAAATATATATATAAAAATCTATATACCTATATATTTAGATATATAGATATAGATACCTATATAAATATATCTATATAGCTCTATAAATCTAAACACAAAGTATGAGTTAAAATATGACAACATGGGAGGGAAGTGAAATAACTAGCTGATTCAGACGCTGAGTGGGTGGGCAAGTGTTTGAGGGTGAAAAGGTCTGTGTGGACAAAGTGATATGACCTCAGATTGTCATTGTGCTAAAAGGGCTCTGACTGGACATCAGGAAGCCTCCATTACTGCGTGTGTGTGAGTGTGTGTGAGTGTGTGTGCTCTGCGTGTGTTAAAAACGGGGTCTTCGGGGACCTGATCCCAGGAGACTGTTTTACTGCAGCCCCTGCCCTGTGCCGATGTTTACATGTTGAGAATGCCATATGCTAAATGGCTAGTATTACTGCTCAGATTTCCTTTAGCTGCTCTTCCACCCTCACGGCTAAACGAGGAGTTATCAGAGAGCAGTCCCCATTTAAAGCATAGTGGTGTTATTGATAAAGAACTTTACACCGGAGGGTTTTCTTGAGCATGTTACGACATTGTGATGTTATTTTGAGTGTGTTTTTCTCTTTTATTTCCATGCGATGGTAAAGAAAAAAGTGACTCACAGCTACTAAAAGGAGCCAGCTCAACTTTTATAATATAAATAAATGAAAAAACATTTAAATATAAATAAATTAAATTCACGGTAGAAAACATCAATACAATGATATTTTTTTCATAAAAAACTATGTTTTAAACATTTCAATTATGTGATCAGATTAGTAAGAATTTATTTTAAACATCTATCTATTATATATATATATCATACATATCATATAATACAATATAAATGAACAGAAGTTATGAATACACAAAATCACAAAATATAAAATCTTTAAAAGTATACTCTATCTATCTCTCTCTCTCTCTCTCTCTCTCTCTCTCTCTCTCTCTCTCCATCTATCTATCTATCTATCTAAAATAAAAAAAATTAAAAGAACATTTGATAGTATATTTAAGTCGAAAATTGCTTTTTTATATTGTGGTAATACTTACAATATCACAATAATAAATTTATTTTGATCAAATAAATGCAACCTCTAAGAGCCCAGAGAGACTTTTTTCAAAAACATTTAAATTAAAAAGGAAAAAAGAAGAGGAAATGGCCATATATTACATAAAATTGCATACTCACTGATTTAATACCACCGCATTTTGAATCTTGGCGGTTTGTATTTTTAAATACTGTTTGTGAAATGAGTGTCAGTTTGGGAATTAGTGTAGTGACAGTTCATATCAGTAGCTTATATCAATAAGTGAAGAACAAGCAAACCTAAAGCTCTTCAGAAATGTACGGTCTTCAGAACGCCTGAGGCTGGAATGAGCTTGTTTTTCTGGATCAATGCAGCTGCAACAGAGGATGCTTTTCATTCACAGTAGTCAAGCTAATGGTTCAGAACATCATCCAAAGGCATCCCATCAGCGCTGCGCAGCCATAACACACACACACACACACAAGAGGGAAGGAGACATAGAGGTCAATAGAACCGGTCAGGAGGAAGCTTGTGGTGTCCATTACACACAATCTTCATTAGTAGCATGTTGAATACAAGAGCACAGTAAAGCGGCCTCATACGATACAGCGTCTGCATCTAGAAAGCTGCTTTTTACGTAAAAATACACCCCGTAAGATCCTTCTAGTCCCCCGTGTGAGATAGCCGGCCCTTTTCTACATCCGTGTTGCCACTTCCTGACACAAAATATCCTGTCTGGATGATATCAGCTAGTGTTAGTGATCAATGAGGAGAAAAACATATTTAATTCCCTGAAACATGTGTTCTGCTCTCTGCTGCTGGATGTTGTGGTTACAGGAAGGCTGGGATATTCTCATGCTGGAGGACAGGGGATGAGGGACATTTGGTCAGATCAGATCGGCTTTAGAGGAACCTCTCATGGGACAATAGATGTTTCACACAGGGAGGTCATACATGGGGAGACCATTCAGAGCCCACCCAGACTGACAGCACGGGGTGTGTGTGTGTGTGTGTGTGTGTGTGTGGTCATTACACTCATTTTATGAGTCAAAAAGTTGCAATAAGGCTTCATTTGTTGATTAATAGTTAACTAGGTTACTTGAACTAGCAATGAACATCTACAGCATTTATTAATATTAGCTAACGTTAATCCCAATATTGTTTTAGGATCCGCAGTAGTATCTGTAAGCTTTTGTAAAGCTGTATATTGTTAGTTAATATGTTACCTAGGGTTATCAAACACCAACCAAAGGCTGACACTGTATAGCATAAAAAAAGTTAGATAACTCGAACTACCAATGAACAATATATATGCAGCATTTAGTAAGTGCTTTATATCAAAATACATATATGTAGGATCAAAAGATTAGACATTAATGTGCTGTGGATTAATTTTATATTTTATTAAGTAAAAATGACAAAAAAAAAAAAAAAAAAAAAAAAAAAAAAAAAAATATATATATATATATATATATATATATATATATATATATATATATATATATATTCCAATTGTTAGTTAGTGTTAACTGTATTAACAAGTTAATATTGTATTGTAAAATGTTACCAGAAAGTTCAATATTTCAACTTACAATACTTTTACAGCAAAGTTTTATTTGTTGTCATTAACTACGTAAACTAACATACAACTAACAACAGTGACAGCAACCTAAAGGTTAAAATGTGTTAGTTAACTAATTAACTAGTATTAACAAATGAATCTTTGGCAACATTTTTACGTTTCATTTTTGAACATTAACATGAACAACGAACAAAAACGCAAAACTAACGCTTACAACACATCATTTATTGATGTAATTTGATGTTACTTTTACCATTTGCTATTTCATTGTTAAGATTTAAAAATTGTAGTATCTGCTAACATTAGTTGACACACTGTAACGTGAACACGAGCATTTTTATTACCTGACGTTAAAAAAGTTAATAAATGCTGTAAATATATATATATATATTGGTCGTAGTTAGATCATTTTTGTTAATGCATTAGCTAATGTTATCATGAAACCTTACTGTATAGTAGTGTTACCCAGCAATCTTTAATTATTATAATTATTATTTTTAATTACAAGTCATATAATTGATATTCATCTACGTGTATTCCATACACCAGTGAAAAATCAGCCTATCAATACCTTCTGTTCTCAGTTAGCCTAATAATCGTGCCGCTTTAATTACCTTTTCTCAGTGTGTAGTAGAAAGCATTTTTTCCTTTTGTCCTGGCAATGTTCAGCACCGGTGGGTTATTGATCAGAATAAGTCAGTTAATAAGCTTGAGACTAATTCATCACGGGGCTAGAGACTGGAACAGCAAAGCCTAGCTTAATCAACTCATCAGAGCTCTCGGCGCATGAAGAAGGTAATTAAAGGCAAAGCGGAATGTATGTTAGATAGATAGTAACAGGGGTCTAGGCCCGAGCAAGACTAAGATAGAGAACTTTCATTCTCTTTGCCCGGTTCAGTGTGTGTAAATCTGTTTCGGCCCGCTGAACGCTGGCCAAACAAGCTCTTATGGATGATAATCAGAAAAGCAAAGCTTCATTTGCAACATAGGATTTCGGTTTTGCTGGTAAGGTTTTCTGATTTAACCTAATGACTCGTGCTAAATACTTTTATTATTTATAGTTTCATTATTACTATTGTTCAAGTCTGCTTTATTGTCAGTTCTTCCACACGTACAGCACAAACATGCAGAGAATTGAAAATGCCTTACTCTCGGACCCTATAGGTGAACAATATACAATTACAGATAAATCAAAAAACTATATATAAAGAGAAACTATACATTTATGTACAGATATGGATAGCTAGAGATGAATAAAGGCACTTGGCAGACATATATTTGAAATTATATTAATATTATATTATATTATATTATAACTTGTATTAGATTAATATTACTGTGATGTCTTTTGGTAATTTTTCAAATATTTTTATTATTATTACTAATTTAAGTATGATAAATTTAGTTGTGCTTTTATAAAGTTTATATTATAATTGTAACTTTTTGAATTTAAAGTTAAAATGTTACCTAAATTGACAATTGGCTGGAGATTTCATTATATTTTTTATTTTATTTTTTACTATAAAATGCATTTATTATTTTATTAACTTTATTGTATTTAACGTTTATTGTGGTTCTAGTTTTAGTTAATTATAGTAACCCTGAAGTGTCAATTAAAAAAAAAACTAAGTGTAGAGAGGAAACTGTGTGTGTGTGTGTGTGTGTGTGTGTGTGTGTGTGTGTGTGTGTGTGTGTGTGTGTGTGTGTGTGTGTGTGTGTGTGTGTGTGATTTCAGTATACAGTGTTTGCTGCGGTAACTGTTCATTATCAGTTCATCGCTCAGGGGCATTAAATAATCTTCAGAGATACTTTAATGTGTTAATTTGCCTGTAATAGACTTGCAAAAATTAAAAATGTACTTAAAAGTGTTGCCAAAGTATGTTTTTGCGCACCATTATGAGTTATGTCAAATGTATGGTCACCTCTTGTGACTCTCAAGTGAACAGTGAATCTGAGCAACAATCAGCAAGCTGCTTCTGAGCTGTCTTTCCTCAGTTAGAAGATGATGCAGTCCTGCCTAATGACAGATAGGGCCTGGGGAAAACACCAATAATTGCCACCATCATCATCCCCAATATTTCACTCTATCCTGAGAGCCGCACACACGGAGAGCGATGAGCTCATTTGGACGAGAACACAAATAGTTCATGGAATGGATTTACAGCGTGGCGCTGAAGTAATGGCTTCTTTGCCAGTACAATAACTTCTCTCCTAACAGGCGAGCGGAGGAGAAGTGAACAGATGTAATGAGTTTTGAACCTCATTCTGAACATTGTGAGATGTGTTTTCATTAATTTGAGAGGGAAGAAAGCCATGTAGAGAGAATGTGCTAACAAACCATAAAAAGAGCTTTGTTGATGTAAATAAAATGAACTAAAATAGTACTTTTCATATTTATAACAAAATAAATGAGATAGATTGTATTATATTATATTATATTATATTATACATTTAGATAGATAGATAGATAGATAGATAGATAGAGTATACTTTAAGATTTTATACTTTGTGATTTTGTATATTCATAACTTCTGATAATTTATATTGTATTCTATTCTGTTATATGATATTTATGATATGTATGTATAATAGATAGATGTTTAATATAAATTCTTATTAATCGGATCACATAATTGAAATGTTTAAAACATAGTTTTTTTAAAATGAAGAAATAACATTGTATTGATGTTTTCTACAGTGAATTTAATCTAAAATCATCCGTGATCTGGAGTGGTACGTGCAGTGATCATTTGCTGAAATTAAGACAATTGCTGAAAATCAAGCAGGTACTTTATAACTTGATCAGCGGTTCTGAGCTTCTGCGTCCTTTTGCTCTCTCTAAAACTTTGGGTTCTTTCCCTCTGGTCACTTCACCTCACTTTAATTTGTGGATTCATCAGGCCTTGTGTCATTATTGCAGCGTATCCGTCTCCAATTCACGGCCTTTAACCACAATAATAAGCTCCCCAGGTGAGTCCACGTCCACCAAAAGACAGTTGAGACATTATTAAGATGTCTTTGTCTGTTGCTTTTGAACCTTTGTGACCGGTGGGTCCGTGTGAACTGTCCGTGATGGCCATCCTCTCACGCAGGAGATATACCCCAGTGACCTATTAGATGATCCGTACCGTCCGGTGAAGTACCTGTTCATAGTCCTCACCTCAACAACACCCTAATGAAGGAGGCCTGATGGGTAATTGCTCCTGTTGTTGCCCTTGAAGCCTTTCTGCAGGTGTGACACAAGTAGCCAAATGAGGTTTCACGTCAGGGCCCTTAGCGGTGGTGGGAAAGACTGACAGGGGACATTATTATCAGCAGCGGTCAGTAGGTGTGAAAAAGTTGACTAAACCACTTTAGGACAGCCTTTTTAAACATACGATCAGACATACACATCTATAAAACGTGCGCACACATATTTCAGATGCTGCCGCATTACAGCAGGCCTGCATGCAGACATTCCAGCTAACACACATATACATTTTTTTATTTGATTTTATTTTTGTGTTAAATATATTTATTTTATTGACATTTATCATCACAGTTAATGGCAGCAAAGTTTGATGTTGTGTTTTTATTATTTATTTATATTTAGTCAGGTAATATATTTATTCAGTCAGCACGTACCATTAGAATTAGCTAATATATCAGTTGATTAATTTTTTGCTTTCTTGTTTGTTTATTCGTTTAAAGATTGTAGATTATAAAACATTGGTTCATCAATTCAGATCAAATCAAATATCCATCAGAATTAGTGAACTCAAATACTGATTTGTATTTTATAAAAAAAAGAAACGTAGTTGATTAGTTTAATATTAATGCAAAGTATTGGGTTATTCTGAAATTTGTGTGTAATATAATGAAATATAATTAGAATATAATATCACATAATATCATATATATATTAGTGAACTCGAATATTAAAACGTTTTTTATGTTATTTATTTTTTTAAAAGAAAACATTTATCAACCTTTATCATCAGAATTGGTTGATGAAATATTAGTTTGTTCTTGATTTAAAGAAATATTACAAATGATCAAAAACTGGACATAGTGTGCATAAATAGTGATATAATATTATATAAAAATATTATATTATATATATTATTATATATTTTTAAAACCTATTTCAAACCTTTATTGCGTACCTGCACTGTACTGCATAAAAAAAAACATTACCTTTATACAACTATACCTTTAACAAAAAAGTAACAAGTATTTTTCTTATTAGAAGTTGTGTGCTTTTTGACAGCTGTGTCCTATAAAGCATCATTTTACAGCATTGCGGCCCTGGTGATGATCAGCTATTGATTAGGATGAGTGTTGAAGCTAAACTGTACCTCCCACTAATCATGAGCTGACCCGGTGGATCCCAGTCCCCCGTCCCCGGAGAGCCCACCAAGGTCCCGCGGTCCTGCCATTCTTCCCATCCCGAATCACGCAAGGTTTAGCCGTATGTTTCTTTAAGGAGAGCTGTGACATTTTACTCTTTACAACCCTTCACGGCTCAGTTTATAGTAGACTAAGCGATGTGCTTTTTTCATATTTTTTATATTTTCTACAATTTGCTTTAGATCGGTCTTAATCTGTCAGATTATCCAGATCATTATTGCATATGCATACACGCAGCTGAGGGGAGCGTGGATGTTCGTGCATAAGCAGAGAGGCTGATCAGACCGGGTCTGGGCTCAGGTACACCCTCCGTCCGTTACCTCCCATAGATCTTTTAGTTTGTCTCATCGCTTGATCAATACCACATAACCTCAGAAGGTGGTTTATTTAGGTATGCTTCTCTGGTGTTAGTAATATAAACACAGAGCAAAAAGAAACGTGTTGATTTGTTTTATTAGGGATCAGGAACAGATGCAGGGGCAGCTAATCATCGGCCCATTGGGCAGAATCCCCGCATGGGCTTTTTACAAGCCTAAACCCAGACATCAGGTCAGATCAATACGATCCTCAGCGGTGCTTACCATGCCTCTTCTTACACACACACACACACACACACACACACGCACGCACGCACCTTGAGTTCATTGAATTCTTCCACTGTTTGGAAAACAGATACTACAGCACTGTAAATATAGCCTTATACATGATGAGATATCAATAACACATTGAGTTGAGTTGTCACGCTCGAAAGATGAATGGGATCATTAGAAGCTGTTAATAGTGTGTAGGCAAGGAAAAACAAAAAGCAAAACGAGTTTCTTCTGCCGTCCAGACAGAACGCACATTGCATTTAAAGACGAAATTCCGTTATCATTTACTCAACCCAACATTTTTTTTTTTCCGCAGAGCATAAAAGAAGAAGCGAATCGTTTCGGTTACCCTTGACAAAAGAAATAACAAATAAAACTTTTGCATCACTTTAGAATAAACTACGCATCATGCATCATTAGTAAATACTCAATTCATCTGTTATAAACTATTAATATGCATTAGTAGGCAGTTCACAAGTGCAGCTATAAACGCCTCGTTCTTGAGCGCATGCATAATGTTTGATAATTGTATTTTCATACTTTATTAATGATCAGTTTATCATCTCTAAATTATCATGTGATACACAAACCGGTTATTTAGGAGTTGCCAGTGTTTAATAAAAAAAATATTTAGTCTAAGTAAATTATTAATACATTATTTAAATGTGCATGAATAAATCTTATTATTTAGAAACATGACAATAGTTGCTCAGTGTGTTAAAAAAAGCTTTATTAACACACGTCCTGGCTGTAATTCATGAGTAAGTCAGGTAGCTATGAAGCATTTAGTAGTTTTTTCAAGTTAGGACTATTTATAAAACATTTACAAAAAAGATTGAAAAGCTAATTTATTTTCCGAACAGAAAAGATAAAAGCTACACAGAGAGACACAGAGCACAGGAATAAAAACACACATTCATTCTATGTTGGCATGAAAAGACATTTAGAGTTATGTCATAGCTAGCATTTGATATCTTAAATACCACAGTGAATGCTTTTGTACCTTTATTTCTGAGAGTGTACCTTTTTGCCCCATTGCTAAACTGGTAATATGATTTTTTTTGAAGTTGCAAACATTATTGGATGTTCATTATGTCTCAAATGTATTTATTGATTTTTTAAAGTCTGTCACTTACCATTTCTTAGTGATTATTTGTGAAATTTACTAGGACTTTGATCATTTTGGTAACACTTTCTATAAAGCCTGTATTTGTAATACATTAAAAAAGTATTCTTAAGGCACTGTAATGAATGCATAATGCATTAAGAAAAAACAACAACAACAACTTATAATGTTTTATAACATCTAGTGAAAATAGTATTTATAACACAAAATGAACACCATATTAAATGTATATCATATGTAATGGACTGTATCATATCTTGACATAGTTTCTTTAAAGATCTTGTGAGTGTTATTGGAGTGTTTCCTGTGAGGGAGATAGTAAGGCTAATGTGAGCTAGCTAATACTTTTAAATTGAAAAAAAAAGTGGTCTATTATTTAAACCTAAGAGTATTAGTAGAGTATGTTTGTATCCTATATTCAGTGTGTCAGTGTGAGGAACCATGAAAATAAATAGTTAGCATATATGTAGCTAATATTTAGACACACTGATAATACTTTAATGAAGGTTAGTTGGTGTAGTTGCAGGGTTACTTATCAACAGCTGACTAAAGGGAATCATCAAAAGTCTGTCTGATATTATTACATATTTATCCCATCTGATATCTGGTTGTTGGTATTTGTCGTATAAGTTATATAAGTAAAATGACAAAATATGAGACTTATAACTGCATTATATAGCTATGAGAATTCATTGTAACTTAAGTGGATGAATCCTGTTCTTATGAATATTCATGAGCTGATACAACAGGTTATAAAGTTATTTATAGTGCATTATGCATTCATTATAATACCGTAAGAATGCCCTTATAATGTATTATAAATACGGGCTTCACAAAGAGTGTTACTTTTTTTCCACTGTAAAAGTAAAACTTTATTTGTTTATTTATTGTTTGTTTGTTTGGAGCAAAATTGTTGGTCTTGGTAGAAAAGGATTGCTGGACAAAAAAAATATTTATATTTCAATTGTTGAATATATTTACAAATCGGTTGTTGATAATATTTGCATTGTGTGTTTGCTAAATGGTGTCTACAAAAACTACAACATAATACAACAGTATTATAGTATAGAAGAAAAACTAATCATAATACATCAAGGACATAAATCAATCAATTAATACTAATAATACTAATACTACATATAATAATAATAATAATAATAATAATAATAATAATAATAAAAGACGATTTACACACACAGAAAAATAAGTAATTTAATATTTACTTATTTTACACTTTCTAGTCTCTTACGTAGATGATCGTAGTTTTACATTTTTATTTATTTAACAAAAAAGTTTATCTTTATAAAAGTTTATTTAAGAGTGGTTTTAAGACAAGAACACATTTTGGTTTTAGATTTAACTTCAACGAAAGGCTTTAATCTACTTCAGGCGTTGACTGCATGGACAAAGGTAACAAAACACAAAAAACGATGGATTTAGTTTTTTATTATTTCTGTGTCCTCCATAAAATAGGCAAAAAACTGAAAATCCATCATCACTAAATGAATTGAAACATTTTATACAAAAGCCTTGGCTGAGGAAGACCGACCAAACATTCTTTCGGTTTGATGGATTTGACCCAGTTTTATTTGTTAGTCTAACTTTGGTGTGGCCTGTTATTCATTTGTCAGCCAACTGTGCCTCTCCATTGATCCTCATGCAATCATTGACAGGGAGCTTGGAGTGCTCAATCAGGAGCTGCAGCTGAATGACAGTTTAACTTCTTCACATCCACTTGTTAAGCAGCGTTTCCAGCTCATAATACCCTCGCCACTCACATCGTTGGCAAAGTGTGCCCCCTCCAAAACAACACGAATCACAATAGCCAGCCTCGACAATAGCTGCAAACGACGGCGACTGTGTTTTGCGGGCGGCACATGGCCGCGGGTTTTCAGAGCGCCGTATAGAAGTCCGGGCCATTGTGCTCGGGTTTCCTCTGTTTCTCTTACACTGGCTGTCAGCCTGCTAATTGTGTCCCTTTCAGGGCTTTGTAGATCAGCACACTTCTGAACCCCGGTGTGAAAAGAAGAAGGGGTGGGGTAAAAGGGGGCGAGGGGGACCCGGGTCGGATAACTCTGGCCCCCTGAACGAGGGTCGGGCACGTGCGCTCCACAATGCGGCCTCCAGATTAGGGGCTGAACAAAAGCCGGGGTGAACTGTAATTACACAGCAAACAGCTCTGAGGGTGAATGGGGCGACTCCATTGGCAGCTGTGCTTCAAGCAGTCACTTACAGTAAAGCAGGGTGGAGAGGAGGTGGAGTGGACACACTGCCCGCTCCATATGCCTCCCCTCCCCCTGCACAAACACAAACACTCGGCCGCAGGAAAATGCTTCTCTTTCTGCATTGTTTTAGTATTGAATGCAATATAGTTGAAGTGAAAAGTGGACTTTAGGGCGTCTTAGTTGTTGGTTTGTCCGTCTTTGGCTTTGCTTAGAAAAGCTTTAGTGCTGCATGAACTTCGCAAATTTAAATAAAACCTGAT
Organism: Puntigrus tetrazona; assembly: GCF_018831695.1. Taxonomy (NCBI): domain Eukaryota; kingdom Metazoa; phylum Chordata; class Actinopteri; order Cypriniformes; family Cyprinidae; genus Puntigrus; species Puntigrus tetrazona. Next base: position 13,624,510 of record NC_056722.1, on the reverse strand, counting down.
CATGTAGTCCAGGATGATCTGATGATATAGATATCTTGAGTGTCAGTGGAAGCGAAAACATCTGTCCATGCAAAAATTCACGTGATAAATGACACACATTTTTTAAGTTTATAAATAAAAAAAACTAACTTTTAGTTTATTGGCATATTTTTTAATAGCATGCTCAGTGGTCAAACTCCAAAAAAGGGGGTTTAATTTGTTGCAAATATTACACACACACACACACACTCACACACACACCATGTATATACAGGTTTATAAAGTAAAGTGTATTTACAGATTTAAATAAACTTTTCTTGTTTTCTTATATTTTTCCTTTTATATAAATGTATGTCCCTGGATCTATATAATTACTTACTTTAAATCCTAAAACATATTAACATATTAACTTTTATATTTTTTTGTATTAAGTATCTTATCTTCTCTCAATTATTTATATATATATATATATATATATATATATATATATATATATATATATATATATATATATATATATATATATATATATATACACACACACACACACATTATAGGCATTATATTTAGAAAATATTTGTATATATTTTATTTATTTATTTATTTTTGTGGTCATTCATCATTCATTTAAAATTTCTTCAATCCTAGAATTCTTTATTCTTTACTTTTTTTAAATCACAAAACATTTCATTTATTTAGAGGTTCAAATAAATAGACTTTTGAATCCTACTGTACACCTATAGCAAAGTATTATATTTAAAAACACAGGCCGTTTGCTAAAAGCATGATCTATAGCTGCAGACTGCAGAGAATGGCATGGACTTTGATAATCAGAGAAATTTTTGACAAACTATGCACTACTATTTTTCACGCTGTGCAAGAAATTCATAAAATATTACCGGGTGAAAAAACCATGTGATCAGTGACAGATTTGAGTAACAGATTGTAAGCCCCATTTTTAATAGGTGTGACTAATGATGAGCCAATATTTCCTAGTCACTGCTAATTTGTGGAGGGTCTTAAGCCAGCACTAGAATCTGCTTAAACTGGTGAAATAAGGGATAAAGTTGCAGCGAGGTTAAAGACTAGAGATGAGGCAGCATGTTGGCTAGACTGCACTGAAGCACACTAGGGGAGCTATTGAAATGCAGCACGACTTGCCGAGGCTAATTAACAGTAGGGTCCAATTTACAGTACAGGTGGAGCAATTAGAGAGATGGAGCCTGTAAGCAGAAACAGTGGTTTTAGGGCTCACAATACGGGGCAAATAAAACAGCGGACACATGACGGCGTCATTTATGTAGATTAGTAATACTGCTTTCTCTACACAGACTGCAAACACTGTAAACCAAATGAGCAGCTGTTGGCTGAAGTGACCACATCCGTGAGTCAAACACAAAGCCTGTATAGAGAATTTTAACATATTGAGAGATTAAAATGATATTTTTTAATTAAACGTCTGCTTAGATGTTAAAAATCGCATTTTATTTGGCTATGGGGACTCTTTATTCATAAAACATATTTGATGGGTTTTTTTCACGCTATATACACATAAGTAACTCAAATAGAGCCTACAAAACACAAAAATTATATATATATTAGAGAACACAATATTTTGCGTTAAATGGGATTGTTACACCCATTATGTGCGTGTGTGTGTATATATATATATATATATATATATATATATATATATATATATATATATATATATATATGTGCAGTCAGGTCCATATAAATATTTGAACACAGACACATTTTTTATAATTTTTATCATTGACCAAAACATATTCAAGTTACAGTTGTATATGAATAAAGAACATCGGCTTAAAGTGCACACTCTGAGCTTTGATTTAAGGGTTCTACTTTAAAAACAAGAGAAGAGAAAATTACAGCTCTTTAATATGCTCTTTAATAATATGATCTATTTCAAGGGCCCATTGTGGACAGATGTGGGCTATCGCTTTGTTATTTCTACATCAGTTAAGCAGTTAAAAGGTTTTTAGTTGATTCTAAGTGTGACATTTGCATTTGGAAGCTGTTTCTGTTTCTGTTTCTCTCACGTCATTCAGTCGAAGGATCTCTCCATGCAGGTGAAACAGACGGCTGTTAGGCTTCGAAAACCAAACGAATCCACCAGGCAAAATCAACGGTTTGGGACATTCTGAGAAAAAAGAATGCACTGGTGAGCTCAGCGACATTAAAAGACCTAGACGTACCATGGAGAACAACAGCGGTGGATGATTGGAGAATCCCCTCCATGGTAAAGAAAAACATCTAACCAAAAGCAGAAGACTCTCCAGGAGATGTGTCACTGTCAAAGTTTACAATCAAGAGATTTCAGACTTCATGAGAGCAAATGAAGAGGGTTCGGTAAAAAAAAGTGGAATGTTCTGCAATGACCAGGTCAGTCTCCTGATCTCAACAGCATGCATTTCTCTTGTTGAAGACTAAACTAAAGGCAGAAAGACAAAAAACAAACAACTGAAGTCGCTCTCTGGTGAGGTGCATGAGTTCCAGACTTAAGGCAGTCATTGCCTGCAAAGGATTCTCAGCAAAATATTAAAAATGAACATTTATTTATCCAATTACATTTGAGCCCTTGAAAATAGGGGGGTTTGTATAAAACAATTCCTAAGCATTTTGGCCCAGTTAGACAGATCTTAGCCTAAACCAGGATTAGGTTAACTGAACCCCATAGTTCAGTTAGGACATTTAAGTCATTTTAATAAACATTGCTTAGGAAAAAGCATCGCTGGTCTGCATCTTAATACAAAACAAAGCCACTGACGTGTTTTAAGTTTCGTTCAGTTGAAACAGCCCAGATTTACATTTCAGTCTAAGCCTTGTCTGTGAATCTAGAGGAATATGATTTTTGTTTTTTTTTGTATTTAACCCAGTCGAATTAAATCTTAAAGTCTGCACTTTGTGACTGACAGTGTATTGTGGCGGTTTATAGGCAAACGTAGAAAAAACTTTGTATCTTTACAAAAAGAATCTTCTGAACATGACACTGTATATATGTATATGTATATGTATGGACACTTACACATTTTTCATATTGTATGTCACAAGAATAGAATTAAAATAAAACAATCAAGATATAATTGTAGTACGGGCTCTAAACCCTAATTCAAAGGATTGAACAGAAATGTAAAAAAAAACAAAACAAACAAAAATAGATTGTTAAGCTCTAAAAGCTCTAAAACTCTACCTTGGAGTTAAAAATGAAAACCAGTTCTCCTCCAGATCTTACAGTAATGTCAGGGGAACGAAATAAAATGATTTATTAGGAATATCCAAACAAACAACATTAACAGCAACTCCGTCTCGTGATTAATGGACGGATCATCTAAGCCATCAGCTATTTCGTTACATTTTGTGTTGTTTCCTTGTAGAGTGACAAGGGAAGTCCCTCATTCATTTTCATTAAGCTCAACTTTGGGGTTGACGATCAGATCAGCCCACACCCTCTCTCACATTGTCCAAAGTTCCTCAGGAGATGGACTTAAAGCCCAGCCTTCCCACCTGATCCTGATCACCACGGCCTGAAGGCTTCATTGAAATAACTAGGCCTTTTAGACTTGCTACTTTAAGCTCCTCTAGAGTAATTATGCATTCATGTGCGCGTAATTGGCATCCACGAATATGAAATGTTTGGTGGGCCCTTAAACACTGTTAGGATCTTTGGATGTCGCCCTTGTCAGACAAAGCCTGGAGGTGTTACCCCATTTCCATCTATTTAGAGTGCTGGGAAGAGGTTGAAACAGCTCTGTGTTTACAGTAAACTTTAGGGAAAAAATGCTGAGTGCTACTGAACTGCTCTTCACCCACTTATTAGTATCCCCACCACCCCCCACCCCCCACCAGCCATCAATAGCTGGAGGCTTAATTAAACAAGCAGATGCAGGAGTGTCAGTCATACGCAGAGACGAGATTGTAGTCGTCCGATATGTAATGTTCTGCTGGGCATTTCATTCCCCTGACATTACTGTAAGATCTGAAGGAGAAATCACGTGAAAGAAATGCAGACTTAAAGCAATCCAACAAAGTATACCCCTTTGTTTCTGTTTATTATTTCCATGCTTCTCTAAATTATTAAAAAATACATATAATATTGTTTTTTATGCATTCACTTTTTCGGTTTGTTTATTTATTCATTTAAACATCCATCCACCCATCCATCTACATATTAATTCATTCATTCATTAATTTATTCATCCATCCATCCATTCATTCATCCATCCATTCATCCATCTAAAATATTCATTTTTAATTTATTTATTTACACACTTGTGAAGTGACAGTAAAAGGAACTTCAATTTATAATTAATATTATATAAACATTAAGGAAGAAATTTATATATATATATATATATATATATATATATATATATATATATAAACTGCAAAATGTGTGGGGGTGTTTGAATGGATAACTAGTTTATAACTAAATATATAATTATTATATATTTTTGGGCTGCTATATACTTGTTTACTTATAAAATAGCTTGGAAAGGGACAACATCACAAACAAATATTAACTCTCAGCTCTTTATCATTTATATGGGAAAGTGGTTAAAAAGGCAGAATTATGCATGAATTTCAGGCTTTAAATCAAAAGCCTCTTGTCGAAAAGAGAGAGCTCAATTCCCACATCTCCGCAGGATTTTGCTTTGCCTGCATGGTGTCTTTGTGGAAAGCAGTTGTATGTTATCTGAGTAACAGAAACAGCCCTGGTAATCCTTTATGTGTCAGGACGCATAACTGTTAAAAGTCCCCTGATAGCCGGTGTGTGGGGGTGAGAGGCTCTCCATTGTCATTAAGCAGCAGCTCACACTGTGTTACCGCTGGATTCTTTGTAATGTGGCCTGGGTTTTTTTGCATGACCATGAGGCCAATCTGCTTGGATTGCTGCGCTTGGCAAGGGGCCTATAGGTTTTCAATGAGGTCTGTATTTCACTCACTTTCAACTGTTATGCTCTCTGCTTATCTTTATAATCGGCGTCAGTGCGTCGAGGGGAGCTGAAGGTGTGATGTTATTTTATTTAGAGTTAGACTAATTAGACCGCATCTCTAAGAGTTTCATCCAGCTAATGATATGGCCAGCTAATTTAAGTGGGGGGCACCGTAAAGAACGTCCAATCAGAGAGCAGAAAAATCCTCAGGATGACTTAAAGCCATTTACTGATGAGATTGGGAGAACTTTTTACCGCTGCTTTTTTTTTTTTTCTCTCCGATCCATGAGAATGGGAATCACATGGCAGCTCTTTAAGAGACAGATAATAATTACATTTTACAAGCGTTCTTCCAGCCACAAACATAGACGCATCCTCTGTGGCCGTAACAAGAAAGAGAGAAGGAGAGTGTATGTTCGGGAAAGGCTCTGTCAGAAACACGTATGATTTCCTTTAATAGTCACAGAAGCCCAGACACAGATTCATTAGCGATTCCTGTAAGGTCCATCATGTCAGGAGGGTTAACAGGAAGAGCGTCGGCCCTTAGGTACAGCAGCGGCTGCTCAAGGACACACATCTGTCTCTATCTGTTCCCGCTTCGCACCTCATTCGGGCCTGTTTCTCATCTCACATCATCATCACCTTTCCTCGTGTTAAATCTTCCAAGCACTCACCAACATTCATCTTAGCGTCTGAATCAAGCGTGCACGTGAATGTACGAGTCTTTGGGAAAACTTTAGATGTAACTTGTTTCTTACTAGCACGCATATTGGCTGTTTATTGGTAATTATAAAGCACATATTAATTCTGCATGACCGCATAACTCTGCTCAACAGCTAGACTTGACTACTGCAACTACTTTACTTATTATGTACGTGTAACGTTACATTTGCCATAATACTTATATTTTTGGGCTTATCGTCAAGCTAGACATTTAAATTTAGCCTTAAGAAGAAGTACAGGCGCTTTTTTGTACCGTCCACTTTTTACAAATACGCATACATTCAATCCATATAATCTTAACTGCTTAGAGAAATGACTCTGTGTGAATGTAGTAAACATGTAAAAAGTGTTTGGTTACAAATCGATTCAATAATTGAAAGTTGCGGGGTGTACAATATTTACAGGACATGGAATAATCCCAATTCTCTAATGTGAAGTAGCGTAGGTCTAAAAGTAGCTATATAAACTGCTGTAGGCCAGCTTCTGAGATAATTTAAAGGTAATATTATACTAAGAGTAACATTACCATTGTTTCAAATAAGTTGTTATTTGAGAATTTAAGATAGGAAACAACTAAGTTAAATGTATCTGCATATATTATTGAGTCATTCCAAACCAGTAGTTAGGCTATATATGTGATTAATGTTTTAAACTAAAATAAACATGCATTTGAAGTTTTATAATATAAGAATCAGACAAATATGTAATGCACACAGACTGTGCTCCAGTGTTCGTCTCTTCAGTGGAGGAGGGATGTAATGCTGGAGTCACCCGCCATCTTCTGGTGAAAGGCACAACTGCAGAATGCTCAGGAAAATCAAAAATCACTCAAATCTATTTTATGTGAATTAACGACAAACAAAGTACTTAATATGTGCAATTTGTCCCTGCTGTGTATATGTTTGGTTAGTTAGCATCTGAAAAATGCATCCAAATACTTCTAAACCCAAGCAAGATCAAACGATTATGAATTCTAGCAATGATAAACAAAAAGTGTTTATGTTAACAATTTTTTTGTGAACTGTCGTATGTTTTTATTATATTTTCCGATATCGGCGTTCTCGGCTGTTTTATCTTCGTGTATGTATATATTCTATATATAATAGTTGATAACCCAAGCACATCTGAACACGAAATACTCCTGTCAGTACTGTTGATTTTTGTCTCGAGACGATTTTTTGAATTGCGTGCTTTGAGTTTTGTCCTTACGTGGCATCCGTAACAACTTGGTGAATCCAAGATGGCGGCCACCACCGTTGGAAACGTGAGTTGCTCTTTAACTAAATAAATCTGCCCTTAATTGAACCTAAACATTGCTGTTTTGTTACGTTACTTGTTAGATTATAGTGTTATTATCATGATGTCATGGAATTGTCTGTTATTTCGTAGATAAATAACGATATAGTGAAACTGCTAGCCCGATAGCCTTTCATGATAGTATTCTCTGCAAGACACTTAACTAATGTACTAATGTATTTTGCAGGATCTTATAGGCAATGATCTTCCCACTGCCGTGTGTCTACTCAACAGTCTCACAGAACAGGTCTGTATAGAACCTGAATATTCGGCTTTAGATGATTTCATACCGTCATATTTTGAGTTCAGCATCTCAGTTAAATTACACAAAGATATGGGAAGGCGTGATGGTGATCGACACTGTCTTATTTTCAGGTTGTTTCAGTAACAAGTCATGTACGGGACCTGATAAAGAAAGTCAGAGAGAAAGCCTATCAGACTTCTAAGGTAGACGTATTTTTAGACTGTTGATCGTTGCGTATTAAATATTTTCGCAATCTTCTAAAAGTGTTTGACGTCTCGTTTCTTCTTCTCAATAGGGTTTGTCTTTTTTGGACCTGAGATATCATCTGTTACTGTTTTATCTTCAAGACATCACTCATTTGATTAGTTTAAAGACAGAAGGAGAAAGCCTGAAGGACAACAGCGCCATCCACAGGCTAGTCACCATAAGGACGGTAGGACACCAACTTCATGAAGCACATAAAACACGCAAAATAATTAATGTTGTGTAAAATTGTCATCTATTTTTTTGTCAAATTCTTCAGCTGCAATCGATTCATTCTTTAAGTGCTGATAAATGTTAAATTGCGATTAATCACCTCAAAAAAAATTATATTATATATAGTATGTTTATATATTAAATCAGTTGATATAAAATATAATAATCTAAATGTGTACACACGTAAAAATTCAGAATACACTGAACAAAATAATAAACACCACTTTTGTTTGTGTATACATAATAAAAATACACAGTACACACACACACACACACACATACATATATCATGTGAACAAAAACTTTGGATCAGATTCATTTGACCGTATTTCTCTAAATAAACACATACAAAACTGGCTATTCTGGCATTAAATCAAATATATTGAAACCACAGTATTTTAGAAATGAATCCTGTCTTTTTTGGTTATTTCTGACTTCTGTATGCAACGTAAATGCAATTAAATGTCTATATACTTGTCACAGCAGAATCCTTTAAATGCTGTGCCTTTCTTGTCTCTCTTTTTGTTGTATAGGTTTTAGAGAAGATGCGTCCCCTGGATCAAAAACTGAAATATCAGATTGATAAATTAGTGCGGACCGCAGTAACAGGCAGCCTTTGTAAGTCTTTCATTCTTACGCTTTTTGTCAATCATTGCGTGTATAAAGAACCCACAGGTTTACTGACTTGATTGATGGCATTTCTTCCAGCTGAGAACGACCCTCTACACTTTCGCCCTAACCCTCAGAATCTGGTCAGCAAGGTAATGAGATCTATTTCTATTTTAATTGTGGATGTGTATATAGTGTAAATCAAAAAAATGACAAATAAAGGTAAATTCTATAAATTAGATTTTAATTTGTGCGTATTAGTGCTGGGCAATAATTAATAAAAAAAATAAACATTTTAGGTAATATGTAACACATTTTAAGTAATATACTTAAATATTTAGTATATACTATATTACCATACTAATGTAAAAATACAAAGAGAAAGGAAATGTCAAGTTATCAACATCCTGAAGTGCTGGACGTATTATATTAAGTCATGGTTTTTCAAAACTGGTTTTGTGAAGGAACTGCAGGCGGTTAATGAGCTAATAATCGAATCATAAAATGTTAAGTTAAAATAAAACACTGGGGGGAAAAATATAGTTGGTTGCTGTGACCACAGATAGGGCCATAGAACCATGAACATGCAAATGTGATACTTCAGTATTACAATAATTGTTTTACATTCAGGTGTATATATATATATATGTATGTATGTATCTACCTAAATAGTGCTGCATTTCTTTCACATATAGCTGAGTGAATCTGAAAACTCAGATGAGGAAGATGGAGGAAAATCAAAGGGGCAAAAAGATCCTTCAGGCAGCAGGAAATACGTACCTCCTCGTATCGCTCCAATGCATTATGGTGAGTCTTTTGATTTTGTGGCAGTTCACATTGGTCACCTAACTTTAGGATTTAGAAGCACAATAGCATCGATAGATAATGCTCATCCAAAACCCTACCCTGTCCATGCACAGATGGAGACATGACAGAAGGAGACCGGCAAAAAGAGCAGATCGATAAACAAAAGAGAGCAGCACTCCGCAGCTCTGTGATCCAGGAGCTCCGACAGCAATACAGCGACGCTCCTGAGGAGATCAGAGACCGCCGAGACTTCCAGACCGAACGCGAAAGCAGAGAAGAGCTCAACAGGTGCGTCATATGAAAGTTTCTGGAAATATCATGTTATAGACGTTTAATGCAGTAGAATCAGAAAACAAACTGTTGATAATAATATCAGTTTCCCTAGTAATTTTGTTAAAATGTTCATGAAAGGAAAAACTACGAGGAGTCGATGATGGTGCGTCTCGGTATGACGCGTGAGCAGAGACTCAGGAAGAGAGGGATGATGGGAATGACATCACAGCTGAGTAACATCACGCGGTTCAGTGACATCAGCGCTCTGACAGGGGGAGAAGCGCAGGTGAGCTGGCCCATGGCATCATGGGTAGTTTGAAGCATATATTAGAAGTTCTAGTGACAGTTTTTTAGATCCCTAAACATTTTGTAGAAGGATTTTTAAAAGATTTTTAACTAGCATAGTTATATATGAGATGCTGCAAAAGACATGGACACAAGTGGAATGCCAAAACGTGTTATTGTATTTTTTTATGTTTTCTATTTACATAAAGTATTGCATCACCAAAAATTATTAAAGTCATGTGCATATATTGTGCCATAAGTCGATATATTATTGTGACAGGCCTATTTACGTGTTTTTATTTTTTTATATATATATATATATTTCATAATTAGTTATATATGAACTTATGAAAAACAATTTAATGTTAATTTTTTTTCTTATAAGTACACATTCATGTATATATTTTGTAATACAGTACACACAATGTAAATTAAAACTTTACATGCAATTTATTATTTGAGAATACTAAAAATGCTTTTTAAACGGACCTTTCCAAGTGATTTTTCTGCTTTTTGATAGGGTATTGATCATCCAAAACCGAAGAAAAAGAAAATTATCAAGAAAGGGAAAAAGAAAAGTAAGTATTTTTGTAAGTTATGCGAGTTCTTTACAAAGTACAAGTATCCAGTGCTGTACATATTTTATCTTTTCAGTTTTTAGGAAGAAGTAAACCACTGATGCCCAGGAAAGGTTTTTAGATGCATTGCAACAATTTTTTTTGTTCAAATAAATCTTTCCTTATATTATCAAGGTTGTGGAACCTTATTTTAAAAAATGTATTTGCATATCCTTTGTCAAATAAGTGCATTAAGCAGTGAAACATTTTGTAAGTGGTGGTCTTTAGGATCTTAATATGGTTACACCAATTTCCTAGGATCCATTTAACCAGTGTCTGTATCTTTTATTTTATTTAGTTATTTTCATTCCACAC